>NW_027132267.1:0-3684 GCF_026122565.2 Emydura macquarii macquarii
ATACTTTTACATTCAAACACCCAATATGCTTTTCAGCTTGCAGATAGTTTATAGCAGTATTAGTGGACAAGCTGTAGAGAGTAACATGACAAAAAGAACTGGACATTTTTGAAGTGACAAAAGTTTCAGACCCTCAAAGATATTTAGGTGCCTATCTCTTATTGAAATCATTGGGAGTTAGACATCTAAATACCTTTGAGGATGTGGGCCAAAGAGTCCTTTTAAACTATGGCCTTCACATTTGAGGATGGTGAAAAATTTACCCCATTTTTATCCTTCCTATGCTCTTTTGTTCGGCACTTTGGCTAGAAATTCTAAAAGAGTCATTACATTTCTAAAAATGGTTCATTTAGGGTTTTCCCTGAGTTTTGGGATAGGGCAAAACTTGAAAGTGCTTGGACAGGAGGAACATACATATCAGAGAACTGAGGAACATTCAGAAAGCAAAAAAGAAATGAAAACAAAGCACAACTTCTTAACAGTAAAAATAATTAATCACCAAGTAAAATGGTAAATTCATCATCACATGAAATCTTTAAATCAAGATTGGATGTCTTTCTTGATGACGTGCTCTATTTCAACCACAAGTTATTGGGCTTGATGCAGCAATTACTGGGTGAAAAAAATATCTGGCCTGTGTTATACAGGAGGTCAGACTAGATGATCATAATGGTCCCTCCTGTCCTTAAAATCCTTGAGTATTTCAAATACTAATGTGTTGATCTATCCTCTCCTTATAAGCAGTCCCCTGAACTTCCAGTTTAGAAACTATTTTAGTTGCAGTTTTGTTTTTTTAAGAGATCACTTCATTTTCATAAATTAACCAAATGGCTATTTTTAATTATTTTGAATTTACATAAAGAATAAATAAATGTCCTGGTTCCTGGTGACTTTATCTGACTTCTGGGCTCAGTGCTTTAGAGAACCTGTGAAACACAGTAGCTGAATTCCCTTAAAAAACTTTAAGGTAAATGGAGATTTTCCATCCATTTACTGCACATTCATGTGCAATGAAAATCACCACCATTTGGACAGCGTCAAATACAGAGCCATTTTTATGAACCTATCCTCATCACAGAATTTAAGGGAGGTTAGAGAAACTGAGATGCGAGTCTGAGCAACATCACCAGTTTAGGTTCAAGATTTGCAAACCTAAAATCTGGCCTCTGTCACAAGGTGCAAATGGTTTTTGTTAAACTTTGTCAGTTGGATCAGACTACTGTTTTGGAAGAGACTCTTTTCTTGTATTTATTTTATAAATCCCATGCATTAATTGTGACACCTGTTTAGATTAAAGACATATTTTATTTGCTATTCAGTTTACAGATCTGGAAAGAAATTTTTTTTTTCATTATTTTATGTGGAGCCTTTTGTAATCTGTCTTTTAAATTGGACCTTAATATAGCTTCCTATATTAACTTTTCAGTCAATAACAATGGCAGTCAATAAGGGTTACATTTAACAAAATCAATGAGTCATATGTACAGTCTGTTAATACCTATGTGCAAAATTTTTAGCTAGTTGTAATACGTTTGTAAATGTTGCACACCTATGGAAAGATGGGGCCAGAACTGCAAAGTTTAGATCCAGATCCAAATTTTACCCAACCTCAAGTTTTAGAACCAGCCTTTATTTGGTTTGGTCAACAGTATTATAAGTAGATGTGGCAATACAATTCTTGTATTTACAAAAAAGAAAATAGTTATTTATCTCTGAATTTTATACATGGGGGAAAAATAAAATGT
The DNA here is from genome assembly GCF_026122565.2 of Emydura macquarii macquarii. NCBI lineage: Eukaryota > Metazoa > Chordata > Testudines > Chelidae > Emydura > Emydura macquarii. The sequence continues at coordinate 1,746 of NW_027132267.1, forward strand.
CACCTGTAAGAAGGCTAAAGTGGAACATAGCAGTACTTACAGTGCAACATGTTTCCTGCTGTTTTTCCATGGCTGTTTGCTTACTGAAATATTTTGACTACATATGTTGTAAGTGGCAATATAACCCCCATTTCTTTTTGCCTCCCCTCTGTGACCCGTCCGTGCCTAGGGTAGCCACCTGAAAATGGCAAGGTCAGGGCAGGCTGTAAAAGGAGAGCAGATTCTCCCAGCTCTGGTGGGTGACACTGAAGTCAGACTTCCCAACCAGCCACAAACAATGCTTCTGATTCCCCACACTGGTTATCAAGAAGCCAAAATAAAAATACACACAGCCCCCTTTACTGCATTTCAGTCTCTGGCTCCCAGTCAGCCACTAGGTCCAGTAAAGAGATCAGTTATTTAAAACTCTATGCTCTTTACCAAAAAGGTTTCTCCTGACCCCAAAGGGTCAGCCACAGTACCAGATCAATATAAGTTTGGATCTTACCCAAAATACCACGCTGCCAGCCAATCCTTTAGTAACGGAAACTAAAGTTTTATTATAAAAAGAAAGAAACAAATGATAAGAGAAATGTTAAAGGATTAAAGCAATCAGATACATACAGATAACTGGAAAGTCCATTTATATCAGGTTTCTAGTAGAATTGTGGAGTTTGCCGGCTTGTATAGTCCCTCTGGTGTACATCTAGTACCTGGATGGGTCTCAGTCCTTTGTTCCACAGCTTCAGTTCAGTTGTAGATGACTTGATCCAGAAGTAGGCTGAAGACTGAAGACAAAATGAATGTGGTGCAGCTGACTTTTATGTCCTTTGGCCTTTGCCATGCTGCTTGTGGAAATTTACAGGAATAAGATGGAGTCCAGAGTCACATGAATTAAGTCCTGGTGACTCATCAGATATATCTCTGGCTTCTCCCCCTGGGCCCCTTGTACTTGTGAATTTCTTAATGGGCCATTAAGCAGGCTAGTGCTGCAGCCATACTCTCTGGGGTGTCGCCCAGACACAGCACAATTTGAAATACAGATATATCAAACATATCCATAACTTCCATTACACATATAACACATGAACATAAACATCATCATCTTACATAGCACATTATAGCCTTTCTAACAGTACCTGACATGGCATATCTCACATGAATTACTATGATTCTGATGTATTGATGTTAAAAATATAATAAGTTAGGGTATTACAAGGGGTTTTGATGTCCTAGTTCTGGCCACAGCTTGACATGTACAGTCAGTGGTTTCCCATCCGCTATGTTCTTGTAATAGGAAAGATCTGTGGCAAGATACCAGTTCACACAGCATGAATTATGTAACAAATGAGTTGTAGGAGGGTCGTACTTTCTCTAAGCAAACCAAGGCTGATTTTTCTTTCCTCTTATGAAATCGCCGATACCTACTACAGAGGTGATCAAAACCTCATGGGTGTTATTTATTTTCAAATCAGAAGATTGCATACTCGGAGACCCAGATCCAAACAAATACACAAAGTTAACAGGGAAAGGAATGATTCAGATGGTCCTAGATATGAACTATCTCTGCAAGATAACTGAGGATTGAGGAAATGGAGTGATTTATAAGTTGGTTCCGGAAATACTGTTTCTACAAAGAAGCACACTATTAGGGATGACGCCTCTTCGCATAACTGTCTAGCACTTTCTGGCCAAAGTTGGGAAGAGACCATTATTCCTGGATATGCAATACTGAAGATCAGCATGCTGGGATTGTTATCATCTACTGGTTCTGCACACTTAGGGTGGATAACTAAAACACTCCACATATGCCTATGAGCTTTTCAACAGTCCGTTAACTGAAAGTACCTAAAGTTTGACCAACTTTTGCTCACAACCCCTCACCCTCACATCTACCAGTTGTCTCTAATCAAGACAAGCCCAAACTGCAACGTTTGTATCCAGACCCAGACATCATTTT
>NW_027132268.1:0-37420 GCF_026122565.2 Emydura macquarii macquarii
CTGTTGTAACTGCTTTTTCTCAAGCTCCAGTTCCTGCATTCCCTTTACCATTTCAACCAAGTCCAAGCATGCATAAAATAATGCCCATGCAGTAGCCACATCCTTTGTGCTACCACATGGCTTAATGGTTGTTCAATATTGTTCAAAGCTTAGACCTGCCTCAGTCAGCTGATTCTCACCATTGAAGCACCCCATTTCCCAGGGTATTTCTACTTCTTCATTGCCCACCTCTCTAACCTACTGGTTTTCTCCTGTATCAAGTGAGCAGCCAGGTTTTTTTCCCAGCCATCTTAACTACCCTTATTATATTAATGATTGCTTAAAAAAAACCTTTTCATGCAGTCACTTAAATCTCTTAACACAGTATTGCTCTAAAATCTTAATTCTAAGGCACAACTCTTTATGGCACAGTCCTACAGTTATTCTAAGCACAATTCTTAACTTAAAAATTACAGGAGGTTACCAAATATTCTATGACAGAGGGACCTTGCTAAAGAAGCTTGGTCTGATAGAAAAAGGAAGACAAACCTTCCTCAGGTCTGTGCATCAGTTTCCCCACCCTGGAGCAACTACTCAGTAATTACCACGTGACTAGAGTCATGTGCTGCTCACATTCTTCACCAATTTTGTTACCAGATTTGCCCATCACCTTGGGATATGCTCATTTATTAGGGTGATGTTTCGGGGTCTCTGTAATTTTATCAATGTGTGCTGCTTGTGTCACTGGTATTTCACTATGGAGCTCTATTTCTCCCTTTTGCAAATGTCTGCCTCCCAAGGGAGCTATCTTGCAGGGCTTAGTTCAATAGGGCTGGGTTCCTTCAGCCCCGGAATCATTCACACACACACACACATACACACAGAGCAGGATTTTTGCACGTTACAGGGATCTTTGGCTTGGGTAAGAGAAGCATTGCTTCAGAGCCAATAGGGAAGCTGAGAACACAAAAGAGTAAATAAAGTTCGGAGAGAGTCTGGCATTCAGTTGGACCATAAAAGTTATTTTACTGCCAGGTATATAAGAATGATGATACTAGTAGTAGTAACCATACAAGGAGAGACAAACAGACCAAACAGTTACAATATTACAAGGTTATAATTGGGATAGTGGGGAAATCTAGCCCAAGTTTGATTACAATAGTCAGGTTTAGAAAGCTACATATGGAGTAAGAGAGAGAGGAAAAGAGAGAGATCAAATTAAGTCTGAGGGCTAAAAGTGGGCTTAACCAAAGTGTGTGTGTGTGTGTGTGAGTGGGCGAGAGAGAGAGAGAGCTGGGGTCTCACCACTCAGTATAGCTTGAACCAGACAAAGGCTCCCAGGTAGACAGGCTGTTCATCTTAGGATCTGAAGTGCTAGAGACAGGCAGAGCACCCACATGATCAGTGAAGGTATGTCAGTCAGTCGGAAAAAGGTGAGGTCCCAGTGGAACTGATGCAGCATTTGGATAAAAGCACCAGAACAGAATTTTGAACTTGGATAGGGGTTTTTGTAGGGAAGAAACCATGGTTTAAGGGAGAACACTAGGTTTGTTTATGGATAAACAATGACTCAAAGGAGTATACCAGACTTGTTTAAACTGGACACTAGGAACTGACCATTCCTGGCTATGGGTGGTGTTACTCCAAGGGAGCTCACAATGCAATCAGGCAGATTCAGTATTTTGGATACCAATACAGGGTTCATTACTAGAACTGGTTTGATAACTGCTGAGCTGGGTGTGTGCAGGCGTGGGTTCATTAACATCTGAAGCAGAGATCCCCCATCATTAAATGCTCCCCTGCTTCTCTAGTCCCAGAGTTCAGTGCAGCCCCTGACTTGGAATCTCTGTTCTCTGCTCTGAATGTTAATGGAGGTGCTTCTCCGTCCCATCTTTGATGCAAATGAGACTAGGGGAGTTGCCTTAATCCTGTCACCCTTGTCCAGAGGGACTAAGGAGTGTCTCCCACTGCCTTTTCATTGCTTTTTGTAAGTCTTTCTTCTGATCAGTTCTGGTTCAGGCAGAGGTCGGGGGAGAGGGGGAGTCCCTCATGAGTCAGACAGACTGTGTACAGTGCCAAGGTTCATCAGGAATACAGAGTTGGCAGGAAACAGAGTCAGACACTAACTCATGCAGGTACTTTTGAAAATCCCTCTAGGCTCCTCCAGTCTGCAGCTTTAAGCACCTAAATAGCTTTGAAAATCTGGCACAGAGATTAAGGGGCAGATTTTGGAAGGTCTCTGGGCATCTAAAGATGCAGTTAGATGTCTAGGGGAATTTTCAAAAGCACCAAGGTGCCTAACTCCCATTGGAAGCCAGGTACCCATGCACCTTTTAAAATTGCACTAGGCGCCCATCTGCATCTTCAGACATCAAAATACCTTCGAAACTCTGGGCCTAAGTGTCTTGACTAAGATCATACAGGGAGTCTGTAGCAGAGCAGGGAATGATGCAGCCTGACCCTGGAACTACCTTAAGAGCCACAGCAGAACCATCTCAGAGACACTCAGCTCTGTCAGTGCAGGCAGTTGAGGGTTTAATTATTGTTTCCTGTCAGTGTCTTTCTAGAACAGACAGGCTCAGTGTTACCGTGACCTTGCCTAATGCCCTGCCTGCAGCCAATATTTCAATGATGCACCATAAAAAAGGAGACTCTGACCCCAGAGGATCCCATTGGACACTGCTCCCCTCTGCAGCTCAATAAACGGCTGTTTATTGCTGTTACCCTTTGTACCGCACTCCCCAGCTGCACCTTTCTGCTGCTATTAATCCAGGTCGTCATCTCAACTGGATCATACACGACGGGGGAGGGGAGAATGCCATGGGGAATGCTGGGTAAATCTGAACATTAATTAGGGTTTCTTGATAAATTTCCCCTTCATTGTTAAATACTGTTTTTCTCTCTCATTGTCACCAGGCTGAGATTCTTTTCTTGGAAAAATAATGTGGCCACAGAAAAGATCAGCTGATAAAATCCCCCTGTTCGTTTCTCTGTGCTCCTTTCTCTTCACTTACCTGGCGTTTGCCACAATCAAACTGGAACCTGCAGCCTGAGGCTGACCTGGCACCTGATGCAGGCTGGGTTGTGACGTCAGACTCAGGAGCAGTTGAACTCCCAGTGTCCCTGCAACGTCACTCGGGTCAGCCCAAGGCCTGTTGTTACTTTCGTACATTCCCAGTTTCAGGACCGGGATGGGGGAAACCCAGAGGAGATTCAGCAGAGAAGGCAGAACTGTGTGAGCTCAGCGCAGTGTCCAGCTGTAACAATAGCCCAGGGGTTGCTGGGACCCTAACAATGCGCAGTGCCATATACAGGGGATGAGATGTGCGCCAGGGCCAGATCCAATGGCCAATGGGACTCTGAGCATTGACTGCAGGGGGCACCGGGTCAGGCTGCAAGGCCCAGAGAGTTTCAGACAGACGAGAACTAATGGATAGAAACGTCGGGCTGGAAGAGCCCTCGAGAAATCACCAAGTCCAACCCCCTGCACTGAGCCAGGGCCCATTACACCTGACTGTCAGGGCTTTGCCCTGGTCTCTGGGTGGGGTGGGGGATGGGCACCCTCAGCCCATGCTTCTTTGTGCTGCTAACACGAGGTGATCCTGGCCAAGTTGAGGGTAGCAGAGAACAGAGGGAGTGTCTAAGCCAGCAAAGAGCGAGGACTATCCAGCCTGCTTTTGAAATCCTCCATTGAAGGAGCTTCCAGAACCATCCTAGGCAGCCTGTGCCATTGTTCCGATGGTTAGGAAGTTTATCCTGGGATTTTATCTAAATCTGCTGTGCTGTAGTTTGAAGCCATCGCCTCTTGTTCTGCCGTCTGTCACATGAGAGAACAACTATTGTCCATCTTTTTTATGGCAGCCTTTCAAGCATTTGAAGACCGCTTTCATGTCCCCCCTTAATCTCCTCTTTTCCAAACATACCCCGGCCCTTCAGCCTTTGCTGACATGGCTTGCAGCATTCCAGCCCTTTGATCATCTTTGTCGCTCGCCTCTGGATCCTTTCCAGTTTCTCTACAGCCTTTCTATACATTGGTGACCAAAACTGGACACAGGACTCCAGCTGAGGCCTAACCAGCGCCGAGCAGAGTGGTACTGTCACCTCCCGTGACGTGCATGCCACGCCTCTGTTCATGCAACCTAAAATTGCATTTGTTTTTTTTTTTTGCAACAGCCTCACGTTGCTGACTCATGGTGAGGCTGGGATCCACCACAGCTCCCAGATCCTTCTCAGCCAGTGCTGCTGCCAAACCAGTTAGCCCCCATTCTGCATCTGTGCATTTGTGGTTCACGTTTGCTACAAAGGCGTCAGGAAGAGGCAGCCGGTCCAGTGGGCAGAGCAGGAGATCTCTGACCCTATTTACAGCTGAGCTAATGGTTGCCTGCCCTGTCATGTTTCCCTCGATATGCTGGGATGGACGTGTCTGTCCCTGGGAGCTCAGTAATTCCCTCTAGTACCTTCCCTCCACCCAAACCAGCTCCCCTGTCCACGTGCATGCCCAGGGCCCCCTGGGGCCCCTCTCGAGGGAGTTCAGGAGGGGAAGTGGTGCTGTGTTACTCTGAGGTGGGGTTAGTGATGAAGGAGCCAGCCTGGGCCATAGAACTGTCACCACATTGGTTTATTCCCCCACTGGCTGTTACTGGTTATCAGTATCAGTGACTGGTACATAGCACCCAGGAGCCCCCGTCACAGACGTGTAACAAAGAGATGTGCCCGGCCCAGAGAGCTACAATCTACACCAGGAGGGAACATGAGTGACGGGGACCCCCCGTGCAGCTGTGGGCAGGGAGGATGAGGAAACAATAAACCGAACTGGACAGTGCGTGCTGACCACACTGATTTTTCTGTCCTTAGGAGCAGAGAAAACCAGGCCCCAGCCCTAGAAAATAACAGAATGTTCTTGTTGGTTCCAGTCACTGTGTAATGATCAAATGCGAACACAAAATCATAACTGAATGGAAAGTGAGTGTAAAGACAGGCCAGTGGGACATTCGTTTTTCCCTGGGACACACTGTGCTAGTTTCAGACACTCAAACTCATGGATTCTTTCCTATCTTCCTCCTGCATTTTTAAGGACCTGCAGGGCAGCCACTGCGGGAGGTGCACTTTACTCACAGCCTGCTTAGTGTGGTATTATTCCTGATGTTTCTCCAGCAGTGAGAATTTGGATGATCCCATCCCTGCCAGAATTAATAGAGTCAGAGATTTAAAAACTTAAAGGGACCTTTAGATTTAGTCTGACCCCCCTTTGTAACACAGGCCAGTGAATTCCACCTAGTTCCTGAGCCCAATAACCTGTGTTTGACTAAAGCCTCCTTTCAGAGAGGCACCAGTCTGGACTGGAAGACATTTGAAGGGCAAGTGCTACATTGGCACAGCTGTGTCGCTGTAACACTTCCAGTGAAGATGCTCTAAGCCGACACGACGACAATCTCCTGGCAGCATAATTACTGCACCTCTGTGGGCACCATTATGGATAGCGCTTAGGTTGCTGTAACTTGTGTCGCTCGGGGGGAGGGGGTCCTTTTCACATCCCTGTGTGAGGTAGGTTAGATGGAGGTAAGCGGTCGTGTAGACCTGCCCTGAGGGCTGGAGGATCGGCCACCTGGGGAGTTTGTTAATCACCTGCACTGTTAATAGTTGTGCCTTATTTCTAGTTTGAATGTGTCTGGCTTCAGCTTCCAGCCATTGGTTCTTGTTCTGCCTTTCTCCACTAGAGCCCAGAGCCCTTTAGTGCCCCGTGTTTTCTCCCCACCGAGACCCATAAACACCAAGATCAAGTCACCCCTCCCCCTTCCTTTTGACAAACTAACCAGATTGAGCATTTCAGCCTGTCCCTGGAGGGCATTTCCTCCAGTCCTGCCATCACATCTGTGCCTCTTTTCTGCACCCTCTCCTGGGTGCAGTGTCCCAGTGTTTGTCTCAGCAGGGCCGAGCACAGAAAGAAAATCCCCTCCCGGCTCCTGCTCCCTGGCGAGGGGGTGTCCGGCCAAGCCGCTTTCCCGCCCTTTCTGTTGTTCCTCCTCTTCCCCCTCCCAGTCGGTTCCTCTCCCCCTTTCTTCTGTTTTCCCTTCTCCTCTTTCCCCTCCAGGCCCCTCCCTTCTCTTCCCCTCACCCTGTCACCGAGGAGGGCAGAGCCCAGCAGCGGCACCTCCCCCAGTCACAGCAGAGCGCACCGGGCGGGGAAGGAGACACAGAAGCACTGAGAGCCCAGCAGCCATGGCGGCACCTGCTGCACCAGGCAGTGGGAAACGCAAGGCTGAGGAGGGTCTGGACCCCCCGGCCTCAACCTCTTTAGTGAGGAGCGAGTTAGATGATGCCATTTGTGATATCTGTAAAGAGTATCTGACAGACCCGGTGACTATAGAGTGCGAGCACAACTTCTGCCGGGCCTGCATCACCCGGCGCTGGGAGGGAGAGGAGACACCCTTCTGTCCCCAGTGTGGAAAACAGTTCCAGAAAAGAGACTTCACGTCTAACAAGCAGCTGGGCCGCTTAGTACAGACCATCAAACAAGTGGGGTTAAATCCAGGGAAGAGGAGAAGGGCGGCAGGGAATGTGTGTGCGGAGCACGGGAAAGAGCTCGCCTGGTTCTGTAAGAAGGATAACACATTCATTTGTGTGGACTGCAAAGGCTCCCCGGCGTACCGCTCTCACGCTGTGATCCCCATGGGAAAGGCTGCCCACCAGTCCAAGGTAGGGGTATTAACAATGATGACACATTGTCCGCTCTGTCTGACTGCAGGGAACTGTAACTCTGGGGCCCGTTTTCAGGCTGCTCAGTGGCTACCGAGGGTCTCCAGCATGGGGCTGATGCTTGTATTTATCACCCTCCCCCCACCCCAGTCTCATAGCAATACTTGAGCCGCTGGGAAGCTTCCCGGGCCGGAGCCAGAGAAGCTGAGTTCAGGGCAGGCAGCAGCCGGCTCGGAGCTTTTGCTTCCTCCGTTGCTGCTGCTGCCTCTTCCCAGCCTCTCTTCTCCCCATGGCTCCCCCACCCCGACCTCCCGCTGCTGCTGCTGCTTTGCTTTGTGCTGGGCTCCAGCAGCCCCTGCTCTTCTTCCTCTTCCCTCCTGGCTTTTTCCTTCCCTTCTCTTTCTTCACTTTTTTTCTCCTTCCTTTTTTTCTCTTCTTTCCCTCTTTTCTCCCCGCCCTTTCCTTCTTTCCTCCCTTTCTTTTTTGTTCCTTCTTCCTTTTTTGTCCCTTCCCATCCCTCCCCTCCTGTCTCCCCCCCCACTGATCGGTGCTGCCTTCAAGGGGGTTTCCCTGTCACCCCCGTCCCCCAGTCAGTCAGTGCAGCCCAAGGAGCAGAGACACTTGGGAGCTGATTCTTGAGTTACTTTTGTTCCCCCCACTGCCCCATTAGGGAAAGTCCCCAGTCCTTCCCCGCACCATTTCTAAGAGTGTGGGGTCCCCCTGGCTAGTTTCCTTGCAGAAAACTAAGTGGGGGAGGGGTTAGTCCATGCCAGGCAAGCCCAGCGTGGCTAGTACATGAACACCAGAGCTGCCAGCAAATGGAGCATGCCAGGATGTCCCCGTGTCTCAGGTAGCTGCCCCGGCTGCTGGCCGTAAGGATTTCACTTTAGCGGCCAGAGTCGGTCCATGGCAGGAGGATGCTGCCTTCTCCCCCACCCCCATCAGTCCACCACTGAGGCTGCTATTGCTTGAAGCCAAACACATTTGATAAATGAAGGAATCAGGAGTGGATCCTAGGGCCCTGGGAGGGGAGCTGAAAGTGCTTCCCGGTATCACTCTGTGATTCCCTTTGCAAAGGCCGCCCACCAGTCCAAAGTAGGGGTATTTTTGTTTCAGGGCCCTGTGTTACACCCTCTCTGGGCAGACACCAGTCTGTTGTGACTGGACCGAACCACAGGATCCCATGTGTTTCTACTCCAGCTCTGGGTCTCTCAGATGCACTCCCAGCTAGACCCCATGGCTGCCACCCTTCTTTGGGCTGTGATCCTCCCCAGCCCGGCTGTCTGGAACTCCAGACCCAGTGACTCAGTCCTCCCAAGACCCCAGCGGGTTACACCCACTCAGGCCAATTTCCAGCTCGCTGGGGCACTCTGAGTTCTCGACTGACCCTTCACAGACAATGTGTCAGGGGAGCCTGGATCACGGGCTTAGCAAGGGGATTTCTTAACCGCAGGCACTTGTGTTTTTAAGAAAGCACTAGAGAGAGTCACAGAGCTTCACAGAATCACAAACAATCCCTAAACAAACTGCCTGCGATCCCCTATGTTTGGTCTCACCCTTTCTATCACTGCACTACAGCCTACGTCGGTAAACATATGCAGCTCAGGGGTGCGAATATTTCACCACCCTGAGTGACATAAATTATGCCAGCATAAGTGCCAGTGTGCACAGAGCAATGTGGGCAGGAGAGCTTCTCTTCTACACAGCTTCTGCCGCTTGCGGGAGTGGGCTTTTTATGCTGACGGGAGAGGTCTCGCCCATTGGCACCGAGCATCTTCACCACACACGCCGCAGGGGTGCAGCTCTATCAGTACAGCTACACAGATGCAGTGCTGCTGGTGTAGACATGTGACTCTGAGGTCTGGTCAGTATCTCAGCAAGGCAGAGACCTTCCTGCTTTCTCTCTCCAGCCTTGTCTTCTGGCACATGGTGGTCGATTTTGCCCTGAGAGCATCTCCCCTTCTGTGCCCCTTTTGCCAAATGGGATAGTTTGAGATCCATGGACCTCCCTCATTTGTCATTTAAATACTTCACTAAGCTACGTCCCCATGTCAACAGCAGTCAGAACTACTTGTTTTAGCTACTAAAATATTATTTTTCTGCCTTTTAATCCTATGAGCCCTGCAGAGTGAAGGGAAGTCTGGGAAAGGACTCTCATTCAGCAGACAAAGGAGGAGTGAGATCTAATGGTTGGAAGTTAAAACCAGACTGAGTTAGGCTATGTAACCCTTCTACCAGACAGAGTCGGCAGCAGCACGGGCCGGGTTCAATGTCCAGCAGTTCCTGTCAATGATGCAACATCAAATCAGCTTGAGCCCCCACCCAGTCACCTGGGAAATATCACACTATCCCTGGGTGCCCCCAAAAGGCAATACTACCCGTCTCACCTGCACAGAGTCTGAGTGTAGGGAGTAAACCTTTTAATAAGAGGAAGGAAGTAACTCAGTGCTGGTTTGGGAAAACAGTGCAAAGAGAATTCATAAACACAAAAAAACCCACGAGCAGAATCCCCATGTGGGGCGTGTCCTTAGTCACTCCCGTCTCACTTTCCCCTGCCCTACCTCAATCCTAGTTGCACTTTCATCTCTCGGCTAGCTACTGCTGCCTGCCAGTTGTGGTGGTCGACTAGCTCCCTCTGTTGGCTGTCAGTCTCTGGAGGTTTCCCAGTTCCTTTAGTAAGTGCAGCTTTCAGTGATTTCAGCTCAGTTCATGGGAAAACCCTCTGCCCACACAGGAGCAATGTCCCTGCTTTTAACAAAACAAGAGACTCCAAGAGGAATCATTAATTCTACCTTTTAGCAGTGGGAGGCGATAGTCAATCCATGCCTGAGGGCAGCCTTTAGTCAGCGCTGGTGCAGCCTCAACAGGAAAACCCCATCCCCTCCCTGCTGCTCTGACAGTCCTCTGGCATCTGAATGCTTCCTTTGTTGAGTTCTCCTCAGATGAGAGCGAATCTTTCATCAGCACAGGCTAAGCACCGTTCTGCTGCCATTTGTTCATACGACAGGGGGGGCAACATCTCATCACCCTTGCAGTTAACACTAACGTGATTTACCATTGGAGCAACTCATCAAGGCTTGTGGTGGGTTCCCATCACTTGGAGTCTTTAAATCATCGCTGGGCGTCTCTCAGAGATTTGCTCTAGCGCAGACATATGTTGATGATGCAGGAATCACTGGGTGAGGGTCTTTGACCTGTGCTCAAACAGGAGGTCAGAGGAGATGATCAGAATGGTCCCTTCCGGCCTTATCAGCTATGAATCTGTGACTTATTCTGGCTGATGCTGGTCCATATAGAAGCATCACCTTCTGTGGTTGATAAAGGTGTGTGGCAGCGTGTTTAGGAAACTGTAGCCACAGAGGAGATGATAAGTGAGCTACCTTATTTGCTCGGATGAATGGCATTCATAAATATATAGGGAAGCAGGGATGGCTGGAAATTTGCCATTGTGAAATGGGATTGCCCTGATGGGAAAAGGGGTTTGTGTCTGTAAGTTTGGCACACACATAAGGAATGGTCACTGGGTGGTTTTTCACAGGGTTTTATTAAATTATAGAATATTATTGATAGTTTCCCATTTCTTCTTTCAGGAGGAGGCAAACACATCAAGCAGGTACTGTGCATGCATTTGACTTTTTCATTTACCCTTACACTCCTGTTAGCTGCACTGCAGAATTACTGCACTGAACAGCTGAGCTGAAAGATGATGGAGAATGTCTTCTCTTTAGGAGTGAAGATGGGAATGCTCAGGATCAGGAAGCCATTTCTACTGAACGGCAGGAGCTCAAAGGTAATGATGCCGATCTCACATTCAGCAGTGCCTACCCCAAGCACGCAGAACTCATGAGTCAGCTCCAAATACATGACAAGCCTGGCTTACAAACATCACACGATTTTGAACACAAACAATTGTGTCATCTCATTTTTGAACATTTAAGGAAATTCCAACCACCCCATTCCCCACTCCCTGCCTCCACAATTTGTGTGTGGTCTTTCAGGACACAAATACCAATGTGAGCATCTCCTGGAGTTGGGGCGTTAGCTCAAATGGTGGAGGTGGTGGTAGCTCTCCAGGTTTGTGTTCAGACTGCACAGGTGGGGGTTGTTCACGGATCTTCATGTGCAAATGCTTAGGCTGAGATCATGAGATTAGAGAGGCAGGATGGTCCAGTGGTTACAGCAGTAGCCTGCTGTGCCACAGCTGTCCTGCAGGATGTTGGGTGAGTCACTTAAGGGACACATTATTAAAGGTGTGTAAGTCCCTAAAGATGCAGATTAGCGCCTAGTGTGATTTTCAGACATGCCCACATGCCATTGATTTCAGTAGGAGTTACGCACCTAGTTGCTTTTGTAAATCCTACTGTGCACCTATCTGAATCTTTGGGTGCCTCAATCCCTGTAGAAAATCTGTTCCTCTGTGACGCCGGTCCCCGTCTGTGCAGTGGGCATAATAGTAGGACTCTACCTCACAGAGGGGTTGTGAGCGTAAATACACAAAAGATTGTGAGGTTGTAAGGAGCCCAGACACTATGATAATGAGGCCATATAGGTACCTAAAACAGAGCATGGCACCAGAAGAGTTCCGTGTCCAGTCAAAGCATTCTGCTTAACACCAGAGATGTGTGTTTAATGCTAAAGAGCTGTGGGCAGTGTTTTCCACACTGCTGTGATGGAGTTACATTTGTTTGGGTGACCCTGAGTGTGGTTTGCAAGAGTGGTTTGGAAAAGTTTAACTTCTGGGTGGTTTTAGTTAAAGTTGAATCTTAACTTGGAATTTCCATGGTTTTTAAAATTTGATTTCTTAAAATCTAAACTTGATTTTAATGCTCTTTTGAAAAAAGTGTCTGGCACGTCTGCTCAACCTTCCCTGAAACTGAGCGAAACGGTCTGTGTGTGATAATAATTAGCTACGCTGTGTTTAGTGTTGGTTCTAACTAGGGAGCTAGATAACTGACAGGCAGATTTCCACATTTTCTGTGATGACCTAGATAAAGCCCGACTGGACTGAGAGTGTGAAATGTTTGTCCATTTGGAAGGCAGCATGAGACTTAGACCCAGCTGAGATCCTGCTTATGTCCCATTTTGAGACTCTATATGGGATGTAAGTGCCTAGGCCTTGCGCTGGTCCCCTGTGAAGAGGAGAAGTCCATCCTTTCTGAATGATTCTGCAGTGAAAGAGAGCTCTAGATACCGTGGGGCACTCAGGAAGTTGTTCTTCTTTCTATGACTAAACTTTTGTGTCCTGCTCTAAACATGACAGAGTGCTCGCCAGCCGCAAATGTCACAAGTAAGGACACGATTCTGTCACAGAGGGCACGGAGTAACGGCGGCCAGTCCTTGGGGCTGCTGGAGCAGCAGCCCCCACCAGTGGTCAGCCCCCGGCAGCACTCCTGGGGTTAGTCCCCCACTTCCCTCAGGGTATTTTTAGTAAAACTCAGGGACAAGCCGTGGGCTTCCCTGAATTTTTGTTTATTGCCCATGATCAGTCCCTGACTTTTACTAAAAACAGCCCTGACAGAATCTTAATCTTTGTCACAAGCAGTCATCCTGCCGGCTCTCAGGCGATTCCCTGTAACTCCACTTGTGCTCACCATCTGACAGCACTTTGTGACTAATGTTCACCAAATTGTGCGTACACGGCAGATTACCTTGTCTTGGGCACTCAGCTAGTCCCATAAATCAGTGTTTCTCAACCTTTTAAGTAGCAAATACCCCCTAACTTCCGAAAATGTTAATAAGTACCCAACACTCAGTTTTCCACTCTGAGAAATACAATCTTTCCCCCCTTTATCGCTGGACGACTGTATTTCTCGTAAAGCAGCAGAGTTCTGAGTTCTGCAATGCTGTGTAGCTGTGGCAGACCACAAAACCCCCTGCTGTTTCTCCCTTTCTTCCTCCTTCTCTTCCTCCATATAGGAGCAAAGGTCAGCGCCAGCCAATCACTATGGCCTGATGGCGGGGTCACGTGGTGTTCTCCTCACATACCTGGGAATTTGTGAGGGAGGAGCAGGCAGTAGCAGCCCACCAGAGTGGATAGCAGCGTTCCCCATGGCCATACCTAGAGGGGTGCAGGCCTGGGGCAAATCACACTGTCTTGGCCCCTCAACATTTCTATACTGGTAAAATCTGGGGCTGTCATAGATGTGAAGTTCACTGCTCAGCTAGCGAAGTGAAATTGACAAGTTACCTGCGGGTAGAGCCCGGCTCCAGGACTGGGCAAGCTGCTGGTCTCTCCGCCTGGTTTTCTGAGCACTGGGCTTTGAGCCGGGGAGGGGAGCTGCCACCTGGGCAAGTTGCAGGCAGCTGCCGTCTGGCTGCCAGCCCGGGAGGTGGGTGACTGCCACCTGCTCCGAGCTGGGGCACAGGAGGTTTCCGCGCAGGCTGGGACCCGGGGCTGTGGGCAGGCGGTAGGCAGCTGCTGCCCGTCTTCAAACTGGGCCACGGGAGGCTGTCTCTCAGCTCAGAGCTAGGGCATGGGTGGCAGCCACCCACCTGCAAGCCCCTCTCATAAGGCTCAGGAGGCTGCCACTGGGCTCCCACCTGGGAGCTGAGACCAGGCAGGACAGGCAGGCTGCCATCTGGCTTCCCAAAAAGCCAGTGAGTGCTGCCCAAGCCTCCGGCTGCACCTGGCATCCCAAAAAGCCAGCGGCTGCCGCTCAGCTTCCCAGGACTGCGGCAGCTGCCCTCTACCTCCCAGCTGGAACTGGGCGGGAAGCAGGCGGCTGCAACCTGACTTCCCCAAAAGTCGGCGGCTGCCACTGACCTCCCTTCACTGGATTTTTCACCGCATACCCCTGCCTGTGTCTCGCGTACCCCCAGGGGTACGCATACCACAGGTTGAGAAACTATGCCTTAAATGAATTGCTCTGTCACACTCCTGAGTGGGTCCCTCTCACACCCTCCTGTCCAAGCTGTTCTAGGTGGTATAAATTATTAAATAGTCCTAGACACAGAGACTGGGACCCAAGTGCTCACCCCTCCCCAGTGACCGTCATAATCCCTGGCCTACAGAGCGAGTCACACTTGCTTTCTGGGCCAACAAGTATGACGGTAGATCAGTATTTTATCAGTGTTATCTAAGGTATATGAAGTACTTCAGTATATAAAGGTGACAGCCCTCCTATAGTTCAGTTTTAGATCAAGATTCTGTTTAAAGCTGGTCTTTCCTAAGTGCTGTAAAATCTGCACAATTACTTGCATTGCCCTGAAATTAGGTATGGCTCATGGGGGCATAGGTTTCTATTACTGGTCCAAATTTGGGGCCATTTGACCAAGAGATTGCTGAGATACAGACCCTCCCCCAAAAAATCCAGCTGTTCTTAAAGTTGACAGATTTTGGCAGCCAAGTTTTGCTCATAGCTAGGGCTCAGACTAGGGCTCAGTTGATCACACCAGGGTCTCCAAAGCTCAGGGACTGAACAGGGCATGTGGGCATCCACCAGCCCTGTGCTGAAAATCTGATTAATTTTTTGTAAAAAAGGTTTTGCTTCTCTAGTTTAGCTCATCAATTGTCTCCTGTGCTAATGACGAGCTAAAGGGATTACGCTGAAGATGTGCAGACAGAGAGGCTAACTGCCTGGACAAACAGCTCTTCTTTACAGCACTGGGGTGGCTCTAAGGGAAAATCGCAGTCGTTGAATAGGAGCCCTGACCTAGGCAGTGTGGGTTTAAATCCAAACCGAGGGACAGGCCTTTGGCTCCAATCTGCCCCTTCAAAGGGGTTCTGGTGTTTGGGAAATGTAATCTGAGCACAGCAGAATAATGCAAAGGAATTTACACTATTTTTGAGCAGAAAATAAACAACACAAGGAAAGGAAGGGAGGGTGTTTGGTGTGGAGGAGTAGGTGAGACTATAGGCAGAGGGGTTAGGGGCTCCGGTGATGGAGCGGGGGAATGGGACATAGTGAAGGGAAAGATGGGCGTTAGTGACAGGTGGGCTGAAGAAAAATAGGGGCAGGGGCACCTGTCACTCCCCATTCCCCTCCTGTGTGTGTGTGCGATGATCTGGGGGATGTGGGGGCCCCTGCACGTTTGTGTCCGACTCCCCCAAATCCCCTCATGTGAGCCAGCTTCCAGGAGAACTTGCATTTCTTGGGGTGTCTGAGCCCTCCTCCCTCCCTCTCCCCCGTCTGTGTGCCAGGGTCTGGGGAAGCTCAGCCCCTCTGGGTGGGGAGCTGAGAAATTCTCTGCTCAGAGCATGACCCAAGCACACATGCTGAGAGTGGGGTGAGGAGCTGAGAATGGGCAGGCTTGGCCGGTATCAGAAACTCTCCCGCACGGGGGAGGGGATGGGAACAGCCACTGAGGTGAACGGAGCAGTCCTCATGTCCCAGAGCTATTGTGTCAGGCTGTGTTTGTTCACCTGCGTGGGGAGAACAGAACATCGCACTGGGCCTCTGGACATTTCTGGGAGCCTGGAACTTTGAAACCTGCCATGGGCAGAACTCTGAGAAGGAAAAGTGAACATCTGTTCTGGGGAACATCTGCCTCTGCCGAGGTGTTTGGTGATGATGATGATGATTGTGGAGCAATGTCACCTGTGCACAGCAGAATATTCAGAAGGTGCTGAAATTATTTTTGAAAAGAAAATAAACAACAAATGTGAAATCTCCCTAGGAGGGGAGGTGCTCTGGGTGCAAGAGGAGTGGGAACAGTGGAGGAGGGTTTGGGTCTGCAGTGAGGGATGGGGGTATTCTGGGGAGGAAGATAAATGGGAACGGATGGTAAGGCAGGGAAAAGGGGCTGGGGGCTCAGGTAAAAGGGAGGGGTCGGGATTACAGGGGAGCGGGAGGGCAGAAGACATAAAGGGTTGCAGAATGTGAGAGGTTCAGAGGATGTTGGAGGTTATGGGGTGAGGGCACCTGTCAGCCATGAATTCTCCCCTTCTGTGTGTGCACTGAGATGTGGGAGACCCTGCTCCTCTCGGGGTGTCTGAGCCCCTTTCCTGCCCCTCCATGTGCGCCGGGATCAGGGGGAGGGATGAAGATGCACAAACTGAAACATCTGAAATCCGGAAAATGCAGAGTTAAGCTACACGTCACCCCTGTGTGCGGCACAGGAGCCTGGTTCGGAGGCGGGTGCACTGGGTGGGCCTGGGGCATGGCTAGGGAAGGCCCAGGAGGCTCAGGTAGGGGTGGGCAATGGGAGTGAGGGGCCCAGCTCACAGCTCAGCTCTGGCTACGTGAGCAATGTTGAATACAGCCCCTGTAAGCTGCTGGCTGTGATACGTGTAGGCAGCAGCACAGGGCAAGAGAGCCAGGAACAACTTCTTACTTGTTAATGGCTTCTGCAGGGCCAACATCTGGCATAATAGGATGGCAGGAGAGAGGAGATGGACGTGCCAGCAGGGGGTACATGTTGCAAGGAATGGCGGGCAGAGGGTGGAGAAAGAGAGAGACAGCCGTCTTCTCTCACTCGCTTAAAGTTACTGTAACAACCAAGTAATAAAACTGCCAAGGTCTGGGGCCGTACACCCTGGAAGAGATTTCTCTCACCATTCCTGTTAGCAACTGTAAGCTGTCTGCCTAGGGTAGCCCACCTGAAAATGCCAAGGTCAGGGCAGGCCGCAGAAGCAGAGCAGATTCTCCCAAACTGGTGCTAACACTGAAGTTAGATTCCCCAACCAGTCACAAACAGTGCTCCTGATTCCCCACACTTGTTATCAAGAAGCTTCAGAAAAGTAATACACAGTCCTCTTTATTGCATTTCAGTCTCTGGCTCCCAATTAGCAACTAGGTCCAGTAAAGTGAGGAGTTATTTAAAACTCTGTTCACTGTATAAAATGTTCTCCTGATCCCCAAAGCCTCAGCCACATTAGCAGATCAGTGTTAGTTAGGATCTTACCCAAAATACCAGGCTGCCAGCCAATCCTTTAGTATCTAAAACTGAAGATTTATTATAAAAGGAAGGAAACAAACAAGCTGAGAGATGTTAAATGAACAAAACAATCAGATACATACAAATGACTTCAAAGTCCATGTATATCAGATTCTTAGCGGTAGTGGAGTTTGCAGGCTTGTACAGTCCCCCTGGTCGGTCTACATCCAGTATCTGGCTGGGTCTCAGTCCTTTGTTTCACAGCTTCAGAGGTAGAATAGTCGATCCAGAGGTAGGGAGCAGGAATGAAGACAAAATGCAGATGGTGCAGCTGCCTTTTTATATCCTTTTTGCCATGAGACTTGCACTTCCTTTGTCCCAAACACGGCTGCACAGCACATGGCATGGAAAAGCCTCAGAGTCCCCTGTCCATAGGCGTGTTCCTGCGTGTCCTGGTGACTCATGGGGTGCAGCCCTTGGGTTCTTTCACTGGATTCATTGCACTGTTGAGTTCCCTTGATGGGCCATTAAGTAGGCTCAGTGCTGCTGCCATGTTCCTGTCTGGGGTGTCACCCAGAAACACAGCACGGGTTAGAAATACAAATATACCAGACATCTTTAGAACTTGTCATACGAAGCTGATACAGACCTAGAAACGCGCTTATCAATCTTAGCAAATCGTGACTTTTCCATCAATTCATTGCCTGGCATATCCTCTATGAGATCTATTGTAATTCTCTATTGTAAACTTCTGCCCTAGGAAGAGCCAGACCCTGTAGGGACTGTCTGTGAAGGCACCACACACACAGACCCAGCGAGCACAGGAATTGGTTCAAACTATAAATAAGATGCGAATATTTAACTATGAAGGTAGTTAGCTGTTGGAACAATTGGCCAATCTCTAACTCACTGGATCCCCAGCTTCCAAGGAAAGGAGAGAGGCAGAGCAAATCAATCTAGTAAAAATGAAGACAAAGAGTCCACATGAGATGAAATTTTTTAACAGTGTGGGTAATTAACCATTGGAACAACCGGCCCAGAGACATGGTGAACTCTCTGCCCCGTGAAGTCTTTAAATCAAGATGGGATGTCGCTTTCTGAAAGATCTGCTGTACCAACCACAGATTGTGGGCTGGATGCAGGAATTACTGGGTAAAATTCTCTGGCCTGTGTTATGCAGGAGTTCAGACTAGATGATCAGAATAGTCCCTCCTGACCTTCACATCTGTCAGTGAACAGCAAATCTTTTAGAAAGGCAGCCCAGGATAATCTAAAGACACTAAGTGATGACAAATGCGGCCATTTCCCTGGGGAAGCTGCTCCAATGGTTTGTTCCCCTCACTGTTCAAATGTCATCTGATTTCCAGTTAGAGAATAATACATTAGGTGAAACTGGTCACTGCAACTCTTACATTCCCGCAGACTTGGCCTCTGCTCATCCTTTGAGAAAGCTACTGGAAGAAGTGGTTTGTCACATCTGTACGGATTATTGCAATGATCCAGTGAGCATAGACTGTGGACACAACTTCTGCCGAGTTTGTATCACTGCACACTATGAAAAATGGGAAAAGGACCCAGGCGGAGTTTGCTGTCCACAATGCAGGGAAAAAATGAAGAAAGAGAAATTTCAGACCAACGGGCAGCTTGCCAGCATGGTGGAAAATATCCAGCAAGTAGGAAAAAAACTTGAAATTCTAAAACAGCAGACAGTCTGCACGGAGCATGAGGACAAAGAAAAGCGGTTCTGTGAAGATGATGGTGAGGTGATCTGTCCGGTTTGTGATAAAACCCAGAAGCACAAATCTCATGGTCTGGTGCCCGTCGAGGAGGCAGCTCAGAAATACAAGGTAGGAAACGTTATTTCTATGTAAACCTTCTGCCAGACAGAGCCGGCAGCAGCAAGGGCCGGGTTCTATATCTAGGGGTCCCTGTCACTGATACAACACCAAACTGGCTGGAGCCCCCACCCAGTCACCTGGGAAATCCCAAACTATCCCCTGGGTGCCCCCAAAGGCAATACTTCCCCTCTCGCCAGCACAGAGTGTGGAAAGTGAACCTTTTAATAACAGGAAGGAAATAACAGCACAGGTTTGGGAAAACAGTGCAAACACAATTCATAAACACAATGAGCTGAACCCCCCCTCCACCCCAGAGTACATGGGGCATGTCCTTCGCCTCTCCCTTCTCCTTTGCCCTGCCCTTCCACCATCATAGTTACAGCATCCACTAAGTAGGGGGGAGGTGCTGCCTACTATCAGCAGGCACTGACTGTTGCTGCTTCTGTCCTTCCAGGCCCTGCCAGGTCCTCTCTGCTCATTGTCAGTCAAAGCTTCCCAGCTCCTTTAGTGATTGCAGCTTGTAGGAAAACCTTATACTGACACAGAAGGAGCATTCTGACTTTTTATAAAACAAAATACATTATTAATTCTACCGTTTAACACTGGAAGAAGATCATCCATCCATGCCTGAGGATAGCCCTTTACTAGGCCTAGTGCAGCCTCAATAAAGAATTCCCCAGTCTCTCCTTGCTTCTCTCACGATGCTCAAGCATCCATACACCACCCTTGTTGAGTTCTGTTTAGATGAGAGAGAATTTTTCATCAGACAGGCTATACACAGATCTGCTGCCATTTGTTCATACAATTGAAGGAGAACATCTCATCACCCCTGCAGTTAACACAAAAGTGATTTGTAGCCCAGTACCAGCCAGACTGGCCATTTCCCATCATGCTCAGCACCTAAATACTTAATTGTACTCATGCAAATGCAAAGCCCATGCAAATAAAGTGCCCCCTCCCCCCCATCAGCTGGCTGAGCAGTGGGAGGGCCACTCAGACACTGAGACCTTGCTTACATCTAAATATTCAGTAGAAATTAAATCACTGCAGGAGAAGTTTAATTTTAAAATGACATGGAGTTTAGCCATGATGGGTAGGAGTCTTCTAAATCTATGGAGTGAAATCCTGGCCCCATTGAATTCAGTGGAAAACTCCCAGGCCTGGGCCTAAAATGATACATAGGAAGCTAAGTCCCAGTTTGAGGTGCCCCTACAATCCACAGCCCCTTTCCTCATCCAAGTGGAACAGCTTCACCAGGAGAGACTGAGGGAGCCCCACATTTGACTTTCCCATAGCCCGGGGGTTAGAGCCTCTCCTGACAGGTGGGATTGTAACACGGTCTCCTTTCTCAGCACCAGGCAGAAAGGGTGGAATTGAACCTCCCAGGGGAGAGCTCTGACTGCTGGGCTAAAAGTTAGAAACGGGGTAGCTCCACCTCCTTCTCCTCCAGCGGTTTTGTGTGAAGCGAGGCAGGTTCATAGCTCATAGCTCAAGTGTCCGACCACCTGACTCCAGGAGCTAGGTTCCTGGCTGGGGGTCGCTGGCATAGCCAGTCGCCTCCCCGCAGCCTGGAGTGAGGTGCCCACCTCCCTGAGGGGATGGGGTTGGGACACCTCTCCTCAGCATCTCCCATTGGCTGGCTTAGGCAGCTCTCAGCCCGGCCTGCTGGTGTTTGTGGGTCACAGTCTAAGGTGTCTGTCTCTCCCAATGCTTGGTACAGGGAGCCTGGCCCCTAACTCAGGCTTTGTGGGTCTCAGGGCTGGTCCAGAGGTAATTTAGGTGCTAAAAGTCAGTTACTGCAGTGCTGAGTGTCACATGCCTAAGTGCCTCGTGGATCCAGCCCCAGTGGCGTCAATGGGACCAGGATTTCACCTGCCGAACGTATCAATATGTCTGTGACTTGAAACTCTGCACGGCAGCCCCCAGCCCCTGCAGGCATCTACAAACACTGACTGTTGTTTTCACTCCCTCATGATCACTTGCTGTTACAATAAATGAAAGCAGTGATCATGCTTTGTACTCGTGCCCAGCGCTGCTTCCCATCCCGGGCTGTCGGAGACCCACACAGACACCAGTGGGTCTAGCCCTAGAGCTCTGCCCTCTTCACCATGTTTGCACAGGGGGATCTGAGCGCAGAGGGTGACGGTCCCAGTTCTGCCCTCACTGAGGTCAGTGGGCGTTTATCCACCAGGCTGAAGGGGGCAGGCCCTGTGTGAGTTGCCCAAGATCCACACGAGGCGTTTGTTTGCCCACGGTTGGTTCAGACAGAGCTGCCGAACCAGCAGAGCCAGGCTGAAAGCCAGTGTGATGCTGTCGCTCTAGTGCCATGTGCTGGAACAAAATGTGTGTCAAGTGGGGGTTCCCAGCGCTGGGGAAGGGATCCCAGGTCCCAGCCACGCACCTTGGCACAAACACGATCCTTGCCTTCTAGGGAGGTTAGAGTTAGGCCCTGGAACAAGTACCACATGTATCAATAGCACAACACCTTTCTGTAACCCAGACAGAGCCTGGCTGTTTGGGGAGCCAATACGACAGCTCTGCAGAGAGCCCCGGGGTCACTCAAATCAGCTCTGTCCATGGCAAGGCTGGGGACAGAACCCTGGTCCCCTCACAGCCGGCCTGGGCTTGGCCACAAAACCCTCCTGCCACCCATGGGTGAGGAATCCCCAGAGCTCTGACTCACTGCAAGAGAATTCACCCGGCATCGTTATCCCCACAGGAGAAACTCCAAAAAGACATTGAGCTTCTGAAGAAAGCAAAGGGGAAGATTTCAGAGCTGGAATCCAAGGAGCGGAATAAACCGAATGACTGGAAAGTAAGTGTCTGAAGTTTGGGTTAATCTCTCATTTTATTTAAGTATTTTTAAAATTGTACAAGAAAATCATGATAAAAATAGACAACAGCAGCATAGCGTTAAAACAAACAAACAAACAAACCCTGTTTATGATTATAATTAGACTTTCCAGAAAATGTTCAGCTTGAGGAATATGAAGGGGAATGGAAGGGTAAAAATGAACAAATCTGCATGACACTTAACAGCAATGGGCTGATTTACACTGAATCAAGATGCAAAGGATGCCAAGATAAATACATATTTTATTTATTTGTATTTCTTGTGCAGAAGCCTCTTGTGAATCAAGCCCAAGAGTTCTAGAAACACATAGGAAGATACAGACCCAGACTTTTCGCTGTCTCACACCTTGTGTCAGCATTTACACTGGGGCAAAATCCATGTAAATGTTGCCATTCTGATTTGGTCATTTTTACACTGCCTATGCTCACTGGGACAGCCCTGCTCTCACTCACACCAGTCCTACACTACTACAGCCCCATTAGCACTGATAGGGTTACTCCTGATTTACACTGGGTCAATGAGAGGGGAACTGGCTCCAGAGAGTCCTACGGAGTTACACATGTTTCAGGGGAGCCTTTCTGTGCCATATTTAAGGCTGAAACACCATTTCAGTGTAAAGCTGACATTTACAGTGCTCTAAAATCCACAGATATACTCATCTTGACTTGAAAATTGCTGAGTTTGTTGATGGACCAGTGCAGAATATGTGGGGCAAATGTAGGGGCATGTGGTCAAGGGGTTCTGGAGATTCCATTCCCCACTCATATGATGATGTGTTTTTAGTTGCTAATTCTTTCCCACCATTCATTTTATGGACGTTTTGCATTTCCTGATGAATATCTAGGGTAAGGAAAGGATGGGCAGTGAGGGGGGCCAGGGGCTGTTTTTCCCCAAACATGAGTTTTGGGTTTATTGTCTCAAGTGGGGGCAGAGTGAAGAATGTAATTATTACTTGAAGGTGACTCGGGCCCAGATCCACACAGGGACTGAAGTGTTACAACACCAAAGCTTTAGGCACATTGAAAATCACTGGCTTAGGGGCCTCAGCTCCCTATACAATGACTGGGGTCAGGACGGTGCCTCTCTTATAGCTTTTAGCCCAGTGGTTAGAGCATCCACTTGGGAGGTGGGAGAGCCAGGGTAATTCTCCCCTAGGCCTGAGGGGCAGAAAGGATTTGAACAGGGAAATCTCATGCCCAGTCTCAGGACAGTCGTCTGAGGGGAAGAGGGAAAGGTCAGTCTGTTCTGTTGAAAATGTTCCAGGTTGTGTAAATACTCAGATAATCAGTGGGCCAGAGAGCAAGCGAGGATGGCTCTATAGTCCTGCAGGTCAGGTACCCACCTAGGAAGTGGGAGACCCAGAATCCAGCCCCCTGCTTCACAGACTATTTAATTATTTATCCAGAAGTTATGGGCTTGATGCGGGAACCCCTTGGTGTAATTTACTGGCATGTGCCATCCAGGGGGTGAGGTTAGATGATCACAATGGTTCCTTCTGGCCTTTAAATATGAATCTATAAACATTTGTTCAGATCTAATGTACTTCGCCCAAAACGGCCTGATACAATTGATAGTTCTGCTGATATTTATGGTTTGGTTCGGTTTTGTTATTAACTAAAGGAAAGCGTAAAGCATCACAGCCAGCGAATCTCATCGGAATTTGAGACACTAGAACTGCTTCTGAGTGAGGAAAAGAAACTCTTTCCCCAGAGACTAGAGGAGGAGGAGAGGGAGACTTTGAAGAAAGTAAATGAAAATATTACCAAACTCTCCCAGCAAAGCTCCTTGTTCCAACAGCTGATGGCAGAGATAGAGAAGAAGTGTCAGCAACCGGCCGCTGAGCTGCTGAAGGTGAGTTACACAAAGTTCCCCTTTTGTTTGGATTTTCTACAGCCATGGAAACAAACACAGAGTGTCTCCTGCTCCCCGAAAATGATTGTTATTATTTACTGATTTATTATTGATGTATGTTGCACCATAGCTTTACAGAGTATTTCACAGTATTATGAGTAATATTTAGGCCAAAATTTGGCTCCCTAAACTTAGGATCTAAGGGTAGAATGACCAAAGGGCGTAAGTGATTTAGGAACCTTCATCCCATTTTCAAGAGTGATTTAGGGCCAGATTTTCAGAGGTATTTAGGTGCCTAGAGATGCAGATCGGCACCTCCTGGGGTTTTCAAAAGCATCAAACAGGTTAGGCACCTAACTCCCATTGACTGGTTTTAATGTTTCTCTCAGGGTAGTAGCCACCATGTGCTGGATGCTTTCCAGTACCCAGAAAGACACAGCCCTGCCCCTACAAGATTTGCCAGTCAACCTTCCTAGGCTCTTACTTGGTGCCCATCACCGTGGTGTCAGAGCGCCTCCCAACATTGTCAAGGGCAGGCATCAGATAAAGATGTCTCTGCCCACAGTCAGCAGTTAGAAAACACATTTTCACAGTAAGGTCAGCACATTTTATCCAGTGTTTGAGGCCTCTAGAGACCAGTTTTACCATCACTTTTTCCAGTACAGTTGCTGTTTAACACCTGTGTAAGCACGATTAGACAGTGGCTTTTTCTAATCTTGTGATTTATTTTGGCAGCTTAGCTGACAGTGTCTGAAAACCTGCACAAGATTTCTGTCAAAATAAAATTTCTCTTACTTTTATTTTCAAATAGTTAATGCCCCATTTAGTAACTCAGTGTGCCCCCTTGTACCATTAGTAACTGGTGAGTCGTACCCATGTCTGCATTTCTCTGGGGCTGGAGTTGTGCCTCAGCGCCACTGTATTCATAAGCCAATTCAGTTATTATCACCTAATTATAAGAGGTCCTCATGTAAGTCAGATCTGCAGGTGTTTTTCTTTCTGTAAAGTCTCAGGAAAAAGAGAAAATTAACCAGGTGTTCTGTGAACACAGAACAGATAAACTGCTCAACACTAACTCTTCCTTATCTACTTTCTCTCCTGTTAGGATGTAAAGGACACACTGGCCAGGTAAGATCCTATGTTCAGTTTACCATCAATGTATATCAAGCCCATTGCAGTAGTACCAGAGTTGAGTGTCTGAGGGATAAGGGGATTTTGTTCTCTTTAGGAGTGAGCAGGTGAGGCTGCAGGAACCAGAGCTCATTGCTGCTGAACTGAAGGGTGTGTACAGAGTCCCTGGCCTGATGGAAATGCTGAGACAATTCACAGGTAAGTTAACGCTAAGGCAGCAGGGGATATCTAACTTTTCCTATCTGCAGCCTCCAAATCACCTGTGTTTTTTCCATTCTTAAATCCACGTGCCAGATTCCTCTGGGCTCCTCCAGCCAAAGATACTAAAAGTGCTATAATACCTAGAGACCAATAGATTAATACTGGGCCCCCTAAGGAAAAGGGAGCAGTTACAGTCCGAGATTCAACCTTTGATCATTTAACATTGAAAAAGCCTCTGAAGTAAACGTACCCACCCCTGGCGAGAATCCCATCACTGCTCTGTCCCCCAGGGCTGTGAACTGTTAGCATTACACATCCTTACAAAAGGGAACAACACTTGGCTCTTATATGGAGTTATTCAGCCGGAGCTTGCAAATGCTTCCAAAGGAGGAAGTTGCCATTATCCCAAAGTTACAGAAGGTAAACTGAGGCACAGAGACACGCCCAATGTCAGACCAAAGCCAGGAACAGCACTAAGGTCTCCTGGTCCGATCAGTAAAAGGACCAGAGCAGCGTAAAATGGCTCCAAAAGGCCTGGATCCAGCCGGGTGAGGATTCCTCCAGTGCAGCAGTGCAGAGAACAGCTGCAGGTGCCCTCTGAGGACTCACGTGCAAGCCCTGTTGTACGGGTATATGGGAAATAGTACTGGGAGCAAGATGGTTGTGTTGGGGCCACAGTGCACAGTGCTGCAGAGATCCTGGGCCTCGCCGCTGCCCATAGGACCCAGGGAAAGGCTGACGGAACTAAAGGCATCAGCTATGCCAGAAAAATGCACTTGTATTATGAAATAAGAGCGCTGACATGGGACATTACACTGGTATAACATGAGCAGTTTAAATTCCCACCTTATCTTGTACTCGTGTAACCTTCCACTGCAGACAAGCCCTGAGTTGAACTGGGGTCTGATTTAGCATCCGGAGCCCCCAGGATCAGGAGGATGCAGGGAAGGTAGGGGTTTAAAGACCTTCGCCTTCACGTGCCCCTGGGCTGCAGGCTCCGAGCACAGAATCTCAGCCTGAGAGTTTAAGCCATGTCTACACTAGCACTTATGTCAGCAAAATTTTTATCGCTCAGGGGTGTGAGCAAAACACATCCGTGAGTGACAAGTTTTGCTGGCATAAGCGCTCGTGTGCACAGCGCTGTGTCTTTCCCACCAACACAGCTACCGCTGGTTACTGAGCTGGTTTATTTTGTCGACAGGAGAGCTCTCTCCCATCAGCATAACGCAGCTACACAGTGATCCTACAGCAGCACAGCTTTATCTGTCCAGCTGTGCCAGTGTCAGCTTGCTAGTGTAGAACTGTCCTAAATCTCCTGCTGCAGACGTCCCTCAATGTCTAAATACTGACACGGGTCCTGGGCTAGAGCGTGAGAGTGACAATGATTCTGCAGCCCAGTGGGTCGGGCCCCACCCGGGAGCCCCAGAGCCCAAATCCTCTGCTCCAGTGACCCTGTAAATATTGATCCATAACCACAGTGACGGGAGGGGTGACAGCCCCTGGCACAGCCGTGTCGGTGCAAACACCCAGTGTAGACACTGCACGGGTGTGAGCTGGGATTGGCACCCGGTGCAGCTTCTCCCAGATGGAGGGGGCAGTAAGTGGGGAAATGTCCCCACTTCTCCCCTCCCCACTGCCTCAGCCTCATTAGCAATGACCCATGGTCCCTCCAATA
Source organism: Emydura macquarii macquarii (assembly GCF_026122565.2). Taxonomy (NCBI): domain Eukaryota; kingdom Metazoa; phylum Chordata; order Testudines; family Chelidae; genus Emydura; species Emydura macquarii. Next base: position 26,042 of record NW_027132268.1, read on the forward strand.
ACCAGATACACTCCCCATCGCCCCCCACTGCCCTGCCCAGTGACGCCAGCTCAGACACTCTAACCGTGCCCTGGGCGAGGGGCTGGGCCGGGCGAGGGGAGGGGCTGGTTGTGGGGTTTGCCTGGCTGGAAGGTGGGGCCCATGGGGCCGGCCAACATGGAGAGTCCCAGCTGTGCCCCCTGGGGCAGGGCTGCCCGGCCAGTGTGTGTGGGGATGGCACCGACCTGCCCTTAGCAACAAACCAGCCACACACGGCCCCAAAGCACCAGAGATTCCCTGGGCCCTGCCCCTCCCTCACCCCTCTCTGCCCCCTGGTGCCACCCATCTCCTGCTCCCCCTCAGGCCCCTGGCTCCTGCCCCTCCCTTACCCGTCCCTCACCCCTGGGCCCACTGTCCTCTGCCTCTATCCTCTCCTCTGCCCTGCCCCACTCCCCCCTTTGCCTCCCTCACACGTGCCCTTCCCCTCCACCCCCCTCCTCCTGGAACCCATCTTCCATTCACTCCCTGCCCTCCTTGCACCTGCCTCTGCCCCAACCACCCTCTGCATCCTGGTGCCCACCCTATCCCCACCCCTGGCATCACTTCTCACACCCCACCCTCGCCTCTCCCCAATCTACGACCTGGTGCCTGCCACTGCCCTTGATGCCCACCCCACCCCTCACCCTCCTCTGCTGTCCTGCCTCCCGCCCTTCTCCTCACCCCCGCAACGCCCCTGCTACATCTGCCCCCCTGCCATTCTCCTCACCCCTCTCTGCCCCCTGGTGCCCACAACTTCCCTCACCTTCCTCTGCCCCCTAGTGCCAGACCCTCTGCTCAACCCCCCTCAGTCCCTCAGTACCTGCCCTTTACCCTCCCCCACTTTACCCTCCTGATGCCCCCTCCCCCGACCACCCTCTGCCCCCCCATCATCCATGACTTCCCTCATCCTCTGCCTTCCTGGTGCCCAACCCTCCTTTCACCCCCTTCTCTGCCCAGGGAATCCACTCCTACCCTTCCCACTCCATCCTTTTACCTGCCCCTTCCTTTCCCCTTTTCTGTACCCCAGCAGGTGCTCCCGCCTGCCCCTCTGATCCCAACCCCTTTCTCTTGCTCCCTTCTGATGCCTGCCCTTCCCCCTGCCCCTTTGCTGCCTGCTTGCCCCCCCTCTGCCCCACTGTTGCAGGCCCCTTCTCTTGCCCCTCTGTCCCTGGCTATCACCCCTCCCCTCCCCCTTCTATCTCCTTGGCATCCACCTCTTCCCTTGCCCTCCCACCCCCTGATGAGCCCCCTTGATCACCCCATGCCACATGCCCTCCTCTCTGCCCTGGTGCCTGCCCCTTGGTAATCTCCCACCAGCTCCTGCCCCTCCCCTCACCCCCATTCCCCTGGTGCCAACCCCTCCCTTCACTCCTCTGACCCCCTAAGGCCTATCTCTACCCTCACCCGCATCTGCCCTCTGGTGCCCACCCCTTCCCTTGCCCCACTTTGGGACCCCTGCTGTCTGTGCCTCCACTCACCCCCTTTAACCTCTGGGTCCCACCCCTCCCCTCATCCACCCTCTTCCCCCGTAGTAATCACCTGTTCCCTCAACCCCCCCATTTTACCCCCCATACCTGACCCTCCCCTATCTGCCCTCTTTGCAGCTCCCCTCCACTTGCCCCCCCCCCACGTCCTGGCACCCACCCCTGCTATCCTCACCTTCTCCCCATTAACAACTGCCCCTTTCCTTGCTCCCCTGCTGCCCCCTGGGGTCTGCCTTTCCCCTCGGCCCCCTTGTCACCTGTGCCTTCCCACGCGCTCCCTTTGCCCATCTGGTGTGCACCGCTGCCATTGAGATCCCTCTGCCCCGCCTGCCTGCCCCTTTCTTCACCCCACTCTAGCCCTCTTGTGTCAGCCCCTCCTTAGGCTCCCCGTCTCCCTGTGTTTCCCCTTGCGTCCCCTCCTGCCTGCCCCTTCCCTCTCCCCCACCTCTGTGCCCCTTTTCTTGTCCCCTTTGGTTGCCTGGTGCCCACCCCTCCCATCACCCCACTCTGCCCCCTGGCACCTGTCCCTCCACTCACCCTGCTCTGCCCTCCAGTGACAACCCCTGCCCTAGCCACCCCCTCTGCCCCTGGGTGCCTGCCCAACTCCTCATTCCCCCACCCCTGGCATCTGACTCTCCCCATGACTCCCCTCTGCCCCCTGGAGCCCACCCCCTCCTCCTTCCCTTTGCCCCTGGTGTTGTTCCCTTCCTTTCCCCTGGAACCTGCCCCTCCCTTCACCCCCCTCTGTCCTCCTGGTGCTTGCTCCTTCCCTTCCCCCCGGCCCTTGTGCCTGCCCCTCCCCTCTGCCCCTCCTCTGCCTCTACCAGCATCAGCCTGTCCCCTCCCCCGTCCCTGGGCTGCCCTCCCCTGCCCCGCCCCCGCTGACACCTTCCCACCCCACCCCTCCCCCACTCCTGCTCTCCTTCCCCTCAAGTTCGCTCCCATGGGCAGAGGGGCCCTGACTCCCCTTAACAGGCAACAACCCCCCCCCCCCCCCAGCGATTAACGGGACGCAGGTTAATTTCCCTTTGATCCCGTGACCAGCCCCTGCCCCGGCCCTGACTCTGTGACTCTCTCCCCAGTGGACGTGACTCTGGATCCAGACACGGCTCATCCCAAACTCGTCCTGTCTGAGGATGGGAAACGTGTGAGATATGGAGACACACGCCAGGATCTGCCCGACAATCCTGAGAGATTTGATAATTATCCCATTGTGCTGGGCGCTGAGGGGTTCCTAGGCGGGAAGCGTTACTGGGAGGTGGAGGTGGGAGACAAGACTGACTGGGCTCTGGGGGTTTGTAGGGAATCTGTGAAAAAGAAAGGACAAGGCTCACTCTCACCTCAGGATGGATACTGGGCCATGTGGCTGAGGGATGAGGAATACGAGGCCTGCACCACCTCGAGGACCCTGCTCCAGGTGAGCGTCAGGCCCAGCCGGGTGGGGATTTTCCTGGACTATGAGGCGGGTGAGGTCTCATTTTACAATGTCACTGACAGGTCCCAGCTCTTCACTTTCACTGACACCTTCTCCGGGACGCTTCACCCTTATTTCTATCCTGGTCTCAGTGCTGGGGGTGAAAACGCGGCTCCCCTGATCATCTGCCCGGTCCCAGCCCAGGCCGGAGGGAATCTCTGTCCCTGACAGCGACACCCGCGGCAGAGACTGTCCCCCCCCCAGCACTGAGCAGCCCCCAGGCCTGTGCCCAGGGGAGGGGCTAAAGGGCATCACCTGCCCCCCCCCACCGCCCACCCCTCAGTTCCCAGCACCAGGCCTGTGAGCTGGGGGAGGGGAGAGGGGCAGAGAAGGGGGTGAGGGAAGCTGGATGCTGGTCTGGGGGGGCCGGGCAGGGGATGTGTGAATTGGGTGGGGCAATGTCAGGGGTGGATGCTGAGGGTGGGGGAGGGAAGGGGGATGCAGCAGGAGGTCAGGAAAGAGCCCAGCTGACATGAGGTAGACTGGCGGGGGGGGGGAATGTAAAGAGGGGGAAGGGAGAGGCCCCAAGGAGGAAGACCTCTGTCAGAAATGACGGGTGAGGGGAGGAGCCCCGTGAGTGCGAGGGGGCCAGTGAACGAGGGGAAGGTCCCGGCATTTCCTGCCCTGGGGGAGTCTCTGTCCATGGCGGGGAGTGAAACGGCCCCAGGGGGCAGCGCGGAGGCAGGGGTGAGAGCGCCGGGCCCTGCTGTACAGGCCCCTCTGCGCTGCAGCCTCAGCCTGTGTGGGGAGCTGGTCCCAGCGCCATGGGGGTAGGGTGGGGGATGGGGAGAGCTGGGGGAGGTGATTCAGTAGCTGGGCCAGGGGAAGGGCAAATGGGACCCGCACATGGGAAGGAGCCCAGGCAGCTCTTTCCCCCTCCCCACGTGTTTGCCCCTCTCCAGTGCTGTGCGACAAACGGCTCCTGGCATAGGCTGATACTGGTAGGACATACGGACAGACAGCTCGTGTCTGCTTCTGCCCCATCATTTTTCTCCATCCCCCAGCCCAGGGGTAGCAGATGGTGACAGACGGGATCAGTCACTCCTGTCCAAATTTTCTGCCTCTGTGAAATCTCACTGTAAAATAGGGAGAAAAAGAGAAAAGAGAGATTGTTCTAAGTTAGAAAATGTCACTATACAAGGTGTAAGTATCAGAATATTATAAATTACATTTCAAGATTATTTCAAAGCCTTTCAAGCATCTAAACATATGTTTCAAAATGGAATTATTTACCTTTATGTTTTTATTCTTCTCTCAAAACAACATTAAAACTCACCTCTAAACATCATTCATTTGTATTTCTGCTGCGTGATTTCAGGAAATCCAAAATATTTCTCCTAACAAAACTGTCGGCTCTCTCTGTCTCCTTACTGCCTTGACTGGTTCCCTCTGGAAGGCAGGGCACATGCACCTTTGCAAAGTAACAGGTGAAAAAAGATAGACTTAATTAAGCAAAATATTTCAATGAACTCACACAAGATTCTGTATTAATATCCCAAGAACTTCTGCTAGAATTAATTCATGTGCTTTTAAACTTCCTAGCTACATATAATCGGTAATTAAAATATGACCCTCCCTTTCCTGTTCTCCTCACGTTAATTAACAAAACACAGTCCCCACCCTCCAATGCTATTTTCCTATATACAGGAAGCTCTTCTACCTTGTCCTTTATTGTTTGTTTTTCTTTAGAAATATTATTTCCAGGCAATGTGCTGTGAGTGTCCATTTTCTCTTTCAATGAGCTCTTTGTGGTCTTGTTATCAGGACACAACAAATGGTGTTTTGTAAAGAAAGAGAGAAAGACTTGTATTCCTTAAATGTGGCATCACAAACTAACGTAATTGTCTTAAGGACCCTGGCACTTAAAGACACATCTCATGCCGTTTGGTGAAAACTTCATCAGGAAACTTTTCTTTTCAGTCATACATCAGTCCAAAGGGTGATATTTTTGCTGTCATGTGACATTTAGAGCACCAAAAAAAAAAAGTTGTTCTAGGAAATTCATCCCAGTTGCTCTGGGTTCTATCCTCCATCTTCTGGAATTCTCTGTAAAAATAGTGATTAATTGGTCTAATTCCTTGAAATTAGTGATTGAACCTAATTTCTTGAAGAGGTAGTTGAATAGAGGTATAAGGGGAGGCACATCACATGGCATTGCTACAAATGCTTCTTGTTTTTTGTTTTTTTTTTAACCTTGATGCAGTATGAACAGTTTCAATACAGTTCAGTTTTGAAGATTATTCAATTCATGGCAGAGCACCCTCTATTTACCTTAATTAATTAATTAATTAATTACCTTAATTATTTGAATATCCACACCCTCAAATTATCTTGTGATGGATTTATTTGGCTTTTCATCCTGTTGGCTGGTTTCTAACTGTCACGAGCTGGTGAAGCAACGTGTTTTTCCACACATGGAAAGGTTAAGCTGAAAATATGTAATTTTTCCATAAACTTTCCTTCAGAAATACCTGTGGTCCTTTCCCTATATTTCACTGAAATTATGGGTCATTTCTTATCCAATCTGATTGCATAATTACATGGGAAAATGTGCTGGTAAACAGATTAAAGTGCAAACTAATTTTTGGTATCTGAAGCAACATAAAACTCTGTTGTCACCAACAATTTACAGTGCACCCGGCTACCTGCCCCAAGTGTCTTTATTACTCTTTATGCTCCAGGTACATCGCAGCACAGCAGCAGTTCTGTGGAGCCCCTTCCTGCTCCCTGGCTCAGCCTTTTACACCAGACTCCCGACAGGTGCAAGTGATCCCCTCGACCCTTCCAAACCCAACCTGCCTCCGTCCCTCCTCCCCTAACTACACCTGCTGCCCTGCCTGGTTTATTATAATGTGTTTTTTTATAATGGTTAATGTCTCCACACAGTCACAGTCTGAGTTTGGGTTGTTTTCCAAAAGTAAATAAGTACAGACCAAACGTCTGCACCTGTAACTTGCATAAATACGCTGTGCCAGCACCACGAGCCATAGAGGTCATTGCTGCGCTGTGCCCTCCGTTAGTGCACATGTGCGCTGTGATAGCTGATTAGCGGCCTTATTGTGCAGCAATAATAAATCCAGACAACGATGAACAATAATCTGGCAGGGGACATGTCACTTGCCCATTTTGTGAGGCCCTGGCCAGGATTTTGCACAGCTACACCCCCACCCGACCCAGAAAGGGTGTGGAACCTGCCGCCTGCTCCCCTCCCCCAAGGACAGCCACACCCCTCATGGGAGGATGTGCAATAAGGCCGGTGAGAAGCTTTCCCCTCAGAGCGGGATCCCTTTGTGACTCAGTCCCCTGGCCCCGGTCAGGCAGACAGCGAACCAAATTCCTGCCCTGCAGCAACGGAGCCGAATTCCCAGCCACAAACCCAGGCTGGGACCAAGAGGCAGATCCTTAGAGGGAATCTCGGTGTGTCAGTGTGGAGCTTTAGTGTATTTGTGCTACGCAGCCACGATAGCTTCCATCCTGCGGGCCCAGGGCTGCTTCCATTTTTGGCACATGTCAGCTAGGAGGTTTCCAAATCTCCTGCCCATCCCCTCCCTCCTCGGCCCAGGCTGTCCTCTCATCTCCCGCTCTCCACACCCCACACTTTCCAGGATGGCAGCTCCTCTGCCCAGGCAATCGGCCTCTGTCACATGTTAAAGCCCCAACCCATGACTGTTTTTCAGCCCACACCATGGCAGGCACCTGCCAACCTACCTCTCTTCTTTTCCCCTCCCCCGTTTTGGTGGCAATAAAAAAATGAATCACTTAAAAGATAATTTTATAAAGGCAATTTTTATAACAATTTCTATCAGTGACAATAAGAGCACAAGTGACAAACAGCAAAAGGATAAGCTGCAAGTGACTTAAAGACAAGTAACTTAACGACAGCTTTATCAGTGATAGCTATATTTATACCGAACGAAAGTGGCTCTATCAAGCAGTTTTTCAATGAGCACAGTGGCAGTTTTATCAATGAACATGGTTTAGGAATGAGCATGGCTTTATGAATGAAGGCAGCTTTATGAATGAATATTATTAATTTAGTAAAAAAATCATTTTAAAACCAATTCTGCAATATAATTTTTTTGATTTCATGACTGTTTCCCTACAATTCCCCCAGAGTCCAAGGCATGATGGCAAATCCAGTCAGCATACACAGCACTGCCACAAATCCCAGCCTAGCCCTCCCCATGCACACACCACTTACCAACTCTGAGGTTCCCCCAAGGCTGAGAAGCATCTCAGGGAAGGAAAGTCAGAAATCCATAAAAAATCACCGGGGCAGGCCCCTCTGCTGTGTGACACTCCTCAGGGAAGACTCTCATTAGGGTAAGCCTCCTTGACTTCAGCGCCTCCTGGGACCGACCTCGAAGCCGTCAGCACCCCTGTTCCACACCAGGAGCTTCCTGTAGTGAGTCCACCTGAATAGGACACTTGGGGAAAGCCTTATACACCCCCAAAGGGGAACGATGCAGCCCTGACGTCTGCAGTCAGTAGTGACTCTCAGCCAGGGGTGTAAAACAGGGGTTTATTAGTGATCCTGAACACAGCCTAGCAAAATTCTTTGTTAGCACAGAACCCAGAAAGTCTCAGCTAAGTCCGTCTGTGTCAGACCCAGAGTGCAGAGCCCTGGCTCTTTCCCTGCAGTCCCAAACCAGAGTGTCCTGCTTCCCACAGCCCACCCTCAGTCACACTCTGTCCTTTGTTGAGTTTCCTGAGCAAAACTGGTCACCTGGCCCCCACCTCTCTTTTTGTTCTCCAACTCGCTATAGCCAGCTGCCTTCTAGCAGAGGTTGCCCCCAATCCCACCAGCCCTCAGTCGCTAAATTACAAAATCTCCAGCCATTGTCAGGGTGCAGGCAGCTAGCCGGCAGTCACACTTGGTCCTCTAGGGGTCTCTGCAAAGAACAATCACCCTTGTCCCACCACCTGGTTATTCGTGCAACACACAGGGTGAAGTGAGGCATGTACACAATATTCACACAAAACACTAAGAAAATCCCCCGTTTTATCACAAAATCCTCTTTGGAATATGAACAATAACGGCTTGTGGGTTTGTTCCTATTCCCCAGCCACAGCAGTGGCCAGACCCTCAAGGACACGGCCTTTATCAGTGGCTGAGTGGCTGCTAACCTGGGGTGGGGGGGAAGGAAAATGTGGGATGAAACATTCACAGACCTCAGAGCAGCCTTCAAAAAGTAAAACCACAAAAACAATGGGGGAGGGGGAGGCTGCAGTTGAGGACAGAAAGGGGGGAAGAAATGGAGCTGTCCAGAGAGATCCTTGCAGTGGCCAAAGGCAGCGTTGCCGGACCAGGGACAGCGTTGCCATGGCACAAGACACTTGAGAAGGACAGAGCTGCAGAGACAACTCCTGGAGGCAACGCAGAGCCAGAACGCTCTGCTGCAGCACAGGCTGCTGTTAGACACCAGGCAACGCGGTGCCTCAGCCAGGACCAGCCATGCTCTGCAGCCCCTGGGCAATACAGGGTCCTGCGAACACCAGCAACTCCTCCCTGCTGCACCCCCCCAGCAGTGTCCCCAGGCACCATTCCCGGCACAGGCCCTAGCTCAGGGCAGCCAGCACAGCCGCCTTTGGCAGCCCAGCTTTCTTGAGCATCGAAAAATCCTGCTAACGTCCAGCCTTGCCACTCAACGCTGGAAGGTCCAAGAACAAGAAGAGGCAGAAGCCAGGTGTCTGCTCACCTGGGACTCGAAGGCACCCCTGTTTTGTTCTGCCCTCCACTGCACTGTGTCCCTAAGTTCTTGCTTCATTATTGTTTTATTAAAGGTTCGTTTGTTTGTTCTATAGGTTGTTGTTTAATAGTAAAAACTATTAACAATTCATGACTAAAGAGCAACCTGCTGACCTGTTGGACTCTGGAAAAATCTAAAACGATTGATTAACCATTTATTAAAGCATCTATTAATCATTAATGAATCCCTTAAAAACAATTCATAAATGGAACCTTAGTAGAAAGTGTGACCCAAGGAAAACATGTGACACACATAATAACGCAATGGGCAGCCCTGCACTACACTGGGGCTGGGAGGCAAGTGGTAATTCCCAGCAGGTCTACCCTGCCCCGCTCGGTCTGAACTGCCTGCCAGTTAGCGTCAGAGGTTGCCCCAGCCCCAGAGAGGAAGGCATTTACATGGGAGCAGAAAGAGAAGCTGGAGATGGGACCTTTCTTCTTGTTCCTCCCAGAAAGAAAGTTACCTCCTGCTAGGGTCACTTTTTCCATCAGTTGGAGAAGGGGGATGTGCTTCCCCAGCCTCACTCTGCTCAATGACAATATTATCACAGGGCACAAATCAAGAACCCAAACCAGCCCCCAGAGCCCTTGTCTGTGTTTGCAGGAGCAAATCCTGAGCCTGCAGCATGTGAGGGAGGAGAGAGAAGAGCTCCAGGACTGAAATCTGACTGGGACAAGGAGAGTGGGAGGCTCCTGGTAGGTGCCCTGCCCTGCCCAGAGCAGACTGGGGAGCAGGCGGGCAGAGCTGTCACCGTGGCTGCGTCCGTTGGTTGGTGGTGGCAGGTCTCTACAAGGCTGGGTGCCCTGAGCAGCAGCCTCGGGTGAGTCGCGCTGGAGAGACCGGTGCAAAGAACAAGAGTCTAATGAGAGATTCTGGTGGAAGCAAGAGAAATTGTGGAGAGACCCTAAAGTGGCTGAGCTCAGGGCATTCTGGCTGCTCGGCCTGTAGCTGGTTTCATGGGGGAGAGACCAGATGCCATGGCTGTGGCAAACCCCCGGCTCCATCCCCAGGAGAAGCTCACCTGGCCAGGCTATTTACAGGATCTGTCACTATGAACTGTGGGTCTTCTGCTGGGTCTTCATCACTCACTGCTGGGAGGAGTTTGGGAGAGACTTGCCTTGTCGCTAGTGCAGGAAAAATCCTCTGGGGACAGGGACTCCCAACCCGACAAGCAACAGGGGAATAAAATGTGGTAAAAATAACAGCTAAGGTTAGGGGAAGCCAGGGCCCAGGAGGGGACAGCAGGTGTGAGAAACACCAGGAGAGTTTACAGCTCTTCTGTAGAGAGGATCAAGCCCCATCTGTGTGCTCTGCAGCCAGTGCCAGGGTCTCAGGCTCACACTGCACATCCCATCCAGGAGGCTGCCCAGAGCCCAAGGTGGGAATCTCTGGTCTCAGTATTTATCCAGGATCATTGAATCCTGTGGGTCTCTTTTGCCACCTTCTCCCTTATTTATTCGATGGAGACATTCTTGGTGTGAAATCCCCATGGGAAGATGTTGCTCGCCCTTGTAAGTTGCAGGAACACTTTGCTGATATTTTTTGCTGGCAGGTGAAAGAGAAGTTCTGGAACTTCCCAAGTCGAATGTGACAGAGTTTGTGAAGATGAGTATGGTGAGAGGGCGACAATCCTAGGGTGGAAGGCAAGTGTCTGGCTTTCATCTAGAAAAAAAACTGGGTTCTGCATAGTGAAGGGTGAAGCCAGATTCTCTGTGCGTGTCTGACTTTTTCCTGTGTTTCTCACTGCCCCAACATCAAACTTCTCCACTAGTAATTTCACATGCAGGATCTTGGGCAGAATGTTTCTGGAAAGTTTGGGGCAAATCCAACAAGATACGATGGAGAAATAATGGGTCAGATATTGAGCATAGCATCACTTCTGGGATACTTCCCTGACATTATTTTTGGCTCACATTGCCCAGCACGGCTGCAGTAAAAACACCAAGGAATTTTAAAGGAGTTTTAAAAATTGAACTGTGTTTCCATAGTAATCCACTAGCTCTCTGCTCACTACACAGGCCTTGTCCACACACAAATTACACTGCTTTAACTATACTAGTGTCGTTACAACAGTACAAAACACTTCTGTGGATGCAGTTGTATCGGGGTTTGTCAGGTGGGAAAGTTACAGCAGCGTAAGGCAAGGTGAGAATTGAAACCACTATAGTTACACAGGTACCATTCCCCTGGTCGGTGCTTTTATTCTACAGTGAGTGTCTACATGAGGAGTTATACCCGTGTAACAAAAGCCATTTAACTACACTGGTGTAATTATTCCAGTAGAGCTAATGAAACTTTCCCATGTAGAAAAGCCCTCCCTATAAAGGTCGCTTGTACAGGTATAGCTATTCCTATAGGGAAAGGAAATGAGAGATACCAGTATGAGGGGCCTCTATAACAAGAGAACTGTATCTGTGCAGGGTTGCACTGATCTCTCTTTCAGTAGAAAAATCACCCCTGAAATAGTGACACCAGGATAAAAACTTCACACAGACCAGGCCTAAATAAAGGTGCATTTTTTAAACTGATTTAGGACAGGTCCACACTTCACATTTCAGTGGCACAGCTGCACCGTGCAGTTGCGCCACAGTAGCACTTCCGGTGAAGACGCTCTAAGCCGATGGCAGAGCACTGTCCTGTTGGCTGAATAGCT